>NC_059350.1:1627500-1635000 GCF_019703515.2 Myxocyprinus asiaticus
ATTCTCAGCATTGCCACATGGGGCGCTATAGCAGGCATTAGCGTAACTCTCTTCCACTGTGGGCAGGTTTTGACATCCAAAACATTACACACGTCACTTTTAATATACAACTATGTGGAGTACTCTTACACAATGTTGCTCGCAGTGGGTCGCAAAGCAAAAATGGCTCGCAGGTCTGTTCGGATAGGGTTACAAACAGCAGGGAAAAAACGATGCCAGGGTTCTTCCCCCTTTGAAAATGTTTCAAGGCAAATATAATATATTTATCTTGCTTTATACCGTTTTATACCAGCTAAATATGCTTCTCATCTGAAGCTCGAATTTGCGCGGTGCAATTGAAGCCTGGTTTTCGCTTGAATGCGAGGTGAGAAAAGCAGTTTTATCATTGCCCATGGCAGGCAAAGACATATAGGAAAAATAAAATTGCAATATTCTAGTAGTGATAGCACTAGTCGAATATTTGAAGCTAAATGAGTACTCGATTAATCAATTACTTGTGCACCTACCAAATGTGGAGCGGGATTAATACGATTTCAGTGAGGGGGGGGGGCTAAATTACACAACAATAGGAACCAAACGACTGACTAAAAGGTCTTCCACACATTGCTTGTCGTGGTTGCGCTTGATTAGGACTTAAACTCCAATTAACATGGAAGACATTTCATTTCAAGGGAGGGATCCTGAATGGGACGGACAGAATGAGAGAGGGATGTTGCTGGACTCACATGTCCTGCGTATAGAGAGGGAAGACCTCTGCTGATCAGATCCATCTGCTCCTGCATCTGTCTGAATGTGTTGGACTGATACATCAATAGAGTGTCCACTGGCTTCTGTGTTACAGCCCATTACCAGTGCAGAGAATACCCATGTGTGTCTTCCTGTTTATGAAATCTGTTTATGAAAATTTAAGCTCTTGATGGGGTAAATCTCAACAGACCATTACAAGGTATAATCCAGTTATAAAACATGGTGTATTTGTGTGCGTGTAAAAAAAAAAAATCATAATTGTGTGTTATAGGAGGTGGCCTTTTTGATATGGTCAGGAGTGGGTTGTAATCTTCACTGACTCATCAGTTTAACAAGACTTCTCCATTTCTGGAGCTTTAACCACCCAATGGAGCCCTTGATATGGAGATCGAGAGCAGTTATATAAACGTATCTCATCTGAGCCAGGGCGTTTATTGTGGGTAGACACACAACCTTTGCAAAGAAAGACAAGAAAGATGCTGTTTTGGTCAAATTTGCTTCAACAGCGAGTTTCTGTACAGGCATCATAAAAGTAATGGTAGGTCTGTAAGAACCTCTGGTTAGAAAGCTAAACTGGCCTTTGGGAAATCTGATCACAAGTGGACAAGCGAGACACATCACTGTTTAACCCTGACGTACCTGTACTAATTGAGCTACAGATATGTGTGCTTCCCATCTGTGTCACTGAATATTGATATAAGACACACTGAAGAAGTTCTGTGGAGTTCTTGTAAATATATGCACTTTTTCAAATTCTCAGATCAGATATTTTCTTTTAAAGCTGCACGTAACCGGGAAACTTGAAACTCTTGTTTTAGCACAGCAGCTGATTGACAGGTGAGCCAGTGGTGCTTTGCTGCTGTTCAAACACATTTGTACCTCTCAATCTCCACCACAAGAGGGGGCAGTGCATTTTGCTTTGGAATCCACTTAACCAGCCGAGGAAGAGTGTAAAGAAAATTCTCAGAATCTAAAAAGGTCCGTGTATTTTGCGTTCATTTGTTTTATGTTTCAAAACTGAAAAACGTAATATAAATGATGTTTTGAAAGTTCGCTCTCACTGTAGAAAAATAGACAAAACTAGGAACCAGTTTGTTTTTTTAACCATTTTGCCTTAACCCTCCTTTGGTATTGAAAAATGGCACCTCCCTTTGGTATTTGCGGTCATTTTTGACCGGAAGGGTCAGATGTGTAACACTTTTTTTTATGATGATAATGATACCATTTCTTCTTCCCTGAAGTAAGAACAATACAATTATGCGTTTCTTTTGGGATTGTATGCTATTTTGATCTTATTTACATGTGAACTTCTACATTTTACCATTCATTTGCATATACAAATAAGAAAAAGAAAAAAAGAATAATCTAATTCAGAACCTACACTTCAACACTGTAAAAACTGTTTTTGTGTGAGTTTACAGTATATTCCTGGCTATTAGTTGCATGACTTTCACAGTATAATTTACAGTAGTATTTCTACAATTTATTACAATTAAGAACAGAGGTGTAGTCAAGACCAGACCTTCCAAGACCCAAACCAAGTTTAGACCCCTTGAGACCCAGACCCAGACCAAGACCCAGACCTATCGGTTCAAGAACCAGGCAGTACATTTTAATGAACCAAGATGCTAAAATTATATATGAAAAATCTTCTTTAAAGTTTTCAAATGTAAATTTGACCACTGCAGGCTCTGATATTTTCCAGACAGCTATATAGAGAAAACAGTCCAGTTTTACAAGATGCCTTCATAACACAAATGCCCCAGGTGTCACAAAGCAGTTTATTCTTCTACTGTAAGAAAAGATAAAAAAACCGTCGTATATGGCTTTTATTACAGGCATCATTTTTATGAAGAAGAAAAAAAATGCTAATAGATTGTTAATGAAATAATACAATTTCAGTTTATCCAATAGGATCTTAATATATTATATCTGATTGCTTTAGGATTGGTTCAAAATTATGAAAAATGAACTCTCAAAACACAGATGGCTGCATCACATGTTAACATTAATTACCAAATATCTCTTTGCTAATCAAAGTTAAACAGAGAGATGGAAACTTGATTGAAAACTATTGTTGGAAAATTAAACTATTAAAACAACAATGCATACACAGAATGTTCTTCACTGACAATAACACTGACCATCTCTGATTGAAAGAAAGACAAATGCTGATATAAAACAATCACAATCATTGAAAAGAACAGTTTGACTTCCCAAAACCATGGGTAACTGAGAATTGTATTTCAAATGCATTATTAATATAACGAAATAACAACGTTTATTTTTAAAATATCACAGACATGTCTGTTGAGCGCATGAATGCAACGGCAAATCAGAGGCATTTAAGTTTATGTTGCTGGCACACCGGCGCAGAAGAAACCCGCTCAGCGCACACTAACAGACTGAGTTCTGCTGCTGCACCACTGCGAATGATTTAATTATAAACAACAAGGTGTAGAAACGATGTAAATAAGACATTTATTGTGCAGTGTAGACAGCTTCATTGATTATAACGGGAGTGTTATTTGCTCGCTTTCTGTATATAATATAATCACAATTTGAATAACAGTTGTTTTCATGCTGCTAAGAGGAACAATGTGAAGTTGACCGTTTAGTCACTGTGTTGATATACTGATCATTGGACAGCAATGAACTAATTCAGGAACACAGTTCTCAGCTTGTATGGGATGTGATATATGTATATTATTCCATATTATTAATGGCGATTACAATATCAAGAGAAATAATCTTCAATTATAATTTTAGTCATAATCGTGCGTCCCTACTCCTACCAACAACTCATAAGAATACCGGCCACTCATGCTTACAATTCCCACAATGTAACAAGCTTATTGGGTCCTGCGGCTACAACGAGTAAAGTCATGGCCTCTACATGGCAGTTATAACCATAAATCACTAATGATTGCTTTGTGTTGTTAGACCATAGTTCTTGCACTTAAATCCATACGATGAGCGAGACAGTGCTTGTCAAAGCATACATGATGACAGTAGTACTTGCAAATTCTCAGTAATTGTGAAGGTGCCACGACAACTAGTGATTGAAATAATTATCACATTTAGTGCACTGATAATACACTGCGGTCTTGACCAAGACCATAAGCCAGGACCCAGACCAAGACCACAAGATCAAGACTCCAACTAAGAGACATCTGTATACTGTGACTTCACAGTGAACAGGACCAATAAATTACTGTAATGTAGCAATGCTGTGCTGTAGAATCACAATGATCATCTGTAGTTTTTTTATTTGTATTTTTTTATCTAGTTTTATTAATTGTCATCATCGTTGAGATTTGTATGCTGAGTGTTGATATCTTGAGTACCTGACTGACAACTCATGATAAAAAGTTAATTAGTGATAAAACCAACAATATTATAGCCTAGCTTTGCAAACATCCTTTCCCCATTGTTCATTAAAAATGATACTATTTCTTTACTTTCAAATGCATCATACTGTATGGTGCAGTTTATACTTCATGGGCCAACCACTACATTTTCAACCAATAAAGTCAACCACTAAATTGACTCTTTTCTTAAACACAAATGCTCCAACTGAGAGACAGACATTTAGAAATAAATAAGATAAGATCCCATCCAAAAGGAACACTAAACACCATAATGGTGACTTCAAACGAAACATCATTTTCCCATAATGCAGTGCGATATTCAAAGTGTATATATATATATATATATATATATATATATATATTCAAAGTAATTTGTTGTGTTGTGACCGAAACTGAGCATTCATTTTACAATAAAGTATTGAAAACACTATTTTATTGTAAGAAATTACTGTTAAATTTTGTAAAATCCTGGCAATTTTTTAGTGTATAAGTTGAAACATGAAGAAAATATGAGAATGTGTTATACACTGGAGGCATAAATTGCTGCCATCTGGTGAACAAAATATAAATAACATAATATAATATAACAAATATAAATGACTAGAAAACCATTGCATGCCATTAACAGCCAGTAGCCACCTACTGTATAGTCTGATGGTTCATTGTAACCTTATTTTATATTTTATCACAAGATATGCATTTTTAGACATTATCAAACTATTATTTTTCAAATTTTAGCATTTTAAAATGGACTGAAGTGTCAGTTTTTTTCAGTTAATGTCATTATGCTTGCAATCAAACCTGTCCATGGTGTTACAAAGAGAAGACACAGAATAAGCATTTTTCTACCAATAATTTATTTCAAACATAAAAAAGTAAATACATAATGATGTCATCAAGAAATGGAATGAACTGCAAAATTCTGACAATTCAATTAGAGTATAAAACAGAAGAATCAGAGTAAACATTTTGCAATTACAAACTTTATATGGTAAAAATGTATTTAGCAAACGTGTGTGTGTGTGTGTGTGTGTGTGTGTGTGTGTGTGTGTGTGAGAGAGAGAGAGAGAGAGAGAGAGAGAGAGAGAGAGAGTAAGATGGCTGTAGAGCTCCATTTATTGATGCCCTGGTTCTCTGTGTGTGTGTGTCTGTGTGTGTGTGTGTGTGTGTGTGTGTGTGTGTGTGTGCATGTGTGTCTGTGTGTGTGTTCTGCATTGTGAGTGTGTTATCATCTCGCCGTATCATTTCTGAGTGTGTTTGTTTAGCATTGTGACTGATTTATTGCTTTATTGACAAATGTAAAAAAAAATTTAAAAATAAAATTTAAAAAAAAGCTCTGTGTTATAGTCTCACCAGTTCATTTATGGTTTTCTTTATCTAAGCAGTACAAGACTTGTTGCATTTTCCTCCATTTGCCATCTGAACTAATTTGATAATTTAATAGTTGGAAAAATAAAAAATAAAAAAAACGACACCTTTAGTAATCGTGGTCAAAATTGTCCGACCATTGAAAATGAATGGGAAAGACCAAAAAACAGAGCAGATTTGTTTTTGTTTTTTTGTTTTTGGATCTGTCAAATACAATCAATAAATTAGCCACAATGCAGAAACATACACACCCACCCATTTACACATTTACACATTTACACACACTCACTCACTCACTCACTCACCCTCTCCAGTTCTAATGCTTTGATGTTCAAACTCTGGATATCATCTCCATTCAAAATGGGACTGTGATCTTCCTCACCCACACATGATGATGATGAGATCTCCTCGCTCCAGAGAGGAGAGAATGAGAGTATATACAGTATGTATAAAATATAATAATTAATATAAATTTAATTTTAAAACAAATATTATACTTCCCCTATTAAATATACAAAATTGTCAGAGTTTTTGCTTTAATGTTATATTTTGGCCACTAGAGGTCCCTATGGTACTTATGTCTATCTTGTGCCTCTTGTAATCAGTGCCATTGTTTTCACATGTGCCTCGTTCTGGGCTGTGTATTTAAGCTGATCACTTCCTTTTGTTTCTTTGCTTGGTTATTGATGTTCCTAGCCAGTTGCTGCCGTAAGTCTGCTCTAGTTCTAAGTACTAAACTTTGAAAGCCTTTTGGATTGTTTTTTCCCTGTGTTTATTTTTGCTGTTTTTTGGTGTCTTTTTCCTGAGTTCTTTGGAGATTGTTTTTTCCTCCTTTTGGATCCTTTTTGGACTAAAGATTTTTCTGTTTTGTGGTTGTCAGTAAGAAATTGCTATTTTTGTTAATAAACTCTTCTGAGTTCATTTAAGAACGTGTCTGAATATTGGGTTCTGACTTTTGTGGCTCAGTGGTGGAAATTAAGACTCTTGCGCCGGAGACCCAAGTTCAAATCCTGGCTCTGACAGAATAACCAAGCCACATTATGAACCCAGAGACACCTAATGCTCAAGAACTCCTGGCCACAATTGCTCAGCAGGAGTCCACAATCCAATGCCATGAGTCAGCACTAGTTCAGCAGGAGACTGTGATGGCTAAACACTCACAAGTGCTGTCTGATCTCATGTTTTCTGTCCGTCAGATCCTGGACCGGCTGCCCTCTACTTCAGCTACTGCTTCTACTGCCGCCTCGGTACCCCTTCCGGATTCTCGAGTGCTCTCTCCTCTGATTGAACCTCGTCTACCTCCACCACAACATTTCTCAGGTGATCCCAGTGCATGTGATGGGTTCCTGACTCAATGCTCTCTCACATTTGAATTACAACCATCTTCCTTCCCCTCAGATCGGGCCAAGATCGCATATGTTATCACCCTCCTTTCTGGCAAGGCTCTTTCTTGGGCAACAGCGGTCTGGAAGGCACAGGCACCCTTCTGTTCAAGTTATTCTGTGTTTGAAAAGGGGTTCAAGCGAGTCTTTGACCACCCCCTCAGTGGCCGGCAAGCCTCTAAGAGACTTCTCACCCTCCGACAAGGTAATGGCAACGTGGCTGAATATGCCATACAGTTTCGGACAGTTGCAGCAGGGAGCGGCTGGAACGACGAGGCCCTCATGGTGTGTTTCCTGAATGGTCTATCCGAGGCAATCAAGGATGATATGGCTACCAGAGAACCTGCTCGTGATCTTGAGACCCTCATTGATCAAGCAATCCGGCTGGATAATCGCCTGAGGGAGAGAAGACTGAACCGGCCATCTGTTTCCACATTGTCTGCCAGTCCAGCACTTGCTCAAATGCTACCAGTGCCCCACGAGTCCTTGGAACCCATGCAACTGGGAAGGACTAGGCTTTCCCCATCAGAACGAGACCGTCGCATGAGAGAGCGCTGTTGTCTATATTGTGGATTGTATGGTCATTTTCGCTCCGCCTGCCCCGAGCTTTTGGGAAACGCCCAGTCCCGTAC